>NC_007258.2:0-27500 GCF_000002725.2 Leishmania major strain Friedlin | reverse complement strand
CGTGTTTCCCTCGCCCCTTCTCCGCCGCGGTGGTGGTGTTTGTTGCTGATGTGTGAGGTGTACACACCGGCGAATGGTTCTCGTGTTGAGCGGCTTCTGTCGCGCTCATATCCTCTGTTGCGCCATCCACCATCGAACACTTTTCACTCTCCTTTGTGCGGCGCTGGAATCTTGCATGGAGGGTTTTTTTATCCGCTTGCTTCCCTTTTTTGTTGTTTGGTTCCTAGCGAGTTGCCGCTGCACTCTCGTTTTCGCATTTGCCTCGGTCCTTTGTGTGCCGCCTATCCGTGCGTTCCGATCTTCTGTGAGGCCCTCGCTACGGGAGTTGCGCTCGGCGGCTGCCGCTCTCCTGCTTTGGTTTAGCACTTTCCCCTGCCCGCGTGTGTGCTTCAATTGTGCCGTGTGCGCGCGCTCTTACCTGCAGTAGCGTCCTCGTGTTTATTTTCTCGGCATCGACGCCCTCACGGAGCTTGGTAGTTGCTCCGTTTGCGCATCGGAAAAGTGAATCTAGGGAAGTTGCGGACATTCTCCGGTCCCTCCCTGGTATCCTTCACCCTCTTTCCCATCTCTGTACCCTTTCTGTTATGGTGCGCGCCACACTTTCTTCGAGCCTGTTTCACCAAGTGCAACTCGCTGACTTCACATTACCATTGGTTTTGGAGGAGCCGCGCTGTTACTCTCTCTCCCTCTTTTGCTATTCTTGCTCAGCACACAGTCCAGCTCACCGACGCGCCCTTTCGGCGGACCCGAGTAGAACGCTGATATTTCGCACCATGGGTGCGTGGCTGGCAAGTCTGAAGCAGACACTTGGTCTGCTGCCAGCAGACCGCAAAATTCGTGTCTTGATGCTCGGCCTGGACAATGCGGGGAAGACTTCCATTCTCTATCGGCTACACCTCGGTGATGTGGTTACCACCGTCCCCACTGTGGGAGTCAACCTAGAAACTCTTCAGTACAAGAACATCTCCTTCGAAGTGTGGGACCTTGGCGGCCAAACGGGCGTGCGACCGTATTGGCGTTGCTACTTCAGCGACACAGACGCCGTCATCTACGTGGTGGACAGCACTGACAGGGATCGCATGGGCGTCGCCAAGCACGAACTGTACGCTCTCCTAGACGAGGACGAGCTCAGAAAGAGTCTCTTGCTTATATTTGCCAACAAGCAAGATTTGCCGGACGCCGCCAGCGAGGCAGAGATTGCCGAACAGCTTGGTGTGTCGTCCATTATGAACCGTACGTGGACGATTGTAAAAAGCAGTTCAAAAACAGGTGATGGCCTGGTGGAAGGCATGGACTGGCTCGTGGAGAGGCTTCGTGAGCAAGGGCTCGGCGCTTAGTGACCGCCTTGCCACCCCTCTCCCAGCTTCTCCGACTTCTCTAATTCCTATTCACTTGCTCTTGTTTCGGGTGACTGGAGAACGTGCAAGCTGAAGAGCTGTAGGAATGCGACCATCAACGATGCTTGATGCTTGGTTTGTCTGTCTAGTTGTTATGCTGCCGCTCGCCTTTGGAAGGGTGTGGGGTTGATGATGTGGGAGGCCTTCACATCACACATGCAGGCAACGGAGGTTCGATTCTCGCTGCGTGAGCTTCCTTCCCACTGCATCGCATAGCCACACTTTAATCCTGGTTCCCTTGGTTGCGTGTACGTGGAGGCGTGTATGTCTGCGACGATGTTTTTCTCTCATTTCACGGTTGCGTGGTGGGTCTCATTCGGCGTCTTCTTTCCAGCTGTATATCTGTGCGGCCCCGCGGATGTGTATGTCTGGCTGAAGTGTGTGTGTGTGTGTGTGTGTGTTTGTGCGTGCCGCTCTGTCGTTCTCGCTCATTGCCCGTGTCAAGTAGCGCCTTGATCGCTGTCGTCTACTTGCGCGATGTTTCTTGGGTGCCCACGCCTCCCTCTAGACCTACCGACCACGTTGAATCGAGACGAGGATGAGCACGGCAGACGTGCCAAATAGGAGCTAGGCAGTGAATGCACTCCGCTCTCTTTGTGTGTATCAAGGCCGCTGAAGTGCAGTTCCTAGGCGCCTTCCTCGGTGCCCACCTTAACCTGTGGTGCCGCCAGTGCACTTGTATATCCGGCGAGGCGCCCGGGGATGTGACGGTACACTGACTTCTAGCACAGCGAGGCGCTGTCTGTCTAGCTGCTCTTTGTTTCACCCCCTACCCTGTACAACGCGTAGGCACAACTACCAGGTACTGCCTCTCGGGAAGCGCACAGCCATTCTCAGCTGATGCGAGCAGGCGCACTTGAGCTCTTGACAGCTCCCCGCTCCTCTAATCATTTCCGTTACTCTCTTCACGCATCCTGCTTCGTGGTGGTCTTCTATTGCTCCCGGACACTCTGTGTCCCTCTCATTCGCTCTCACATCTGCACTCCACTCCGACGCTCAACCCATGCGCTGAAAACCAGAAGTGGTTTCGCTTGCAGCTTCATGCCAAGGAAAGTATGGACTTCTACGCTTTGCAAGACAGTCTCTTGCGCAATGCCAAGAGCGGAGGCAGCTCTGACACCGGCGACGTCGAGTCGAGGTACGTCTTGATGGAGAAAATCGGCTCTGGCTCTTATGGCGATGTCTGGAGCGCGACTCGGCGCACAGGGGCGAAGGACATCTACGCGGTGAAGCGCATCGACAAGCGTCAGGCGGGCACCAAGGGACTGCGGAGCGTCATGGGGGAAGTGGAGACGATGAGCCTTCTTTCTCATCCCAATATCGTCAAGCTGGAGGAGACGTATCAAGACGAAGCTTGCCTATCAATTGTGATGGAGTACCTCCCTGGCGGTTCCCTTCAGCACCGGATAGACCGGCAAAGCGTGTCTGAGCTGGAGACGCGGCGCTTCATCACGCAGCTGCTGATGGCTGTCGAGTACATTCATGAAAAAGGTATCGTCCACCGCGATTTAAAGCCGAGCAACTGCCTACTGTCTCAAAACGACCTCGTCGTAAAGATATCAGACTTCGGGCTCTCCGTGTTTGCCGGCAGTAAGCAATGCTTGACGACGTGCTGTGGCACGCTGCACTTTATGGCACCCGAGATTCTGCTCGAGAAAAACTACGGCAAGCCGGTGGACATGTGGGCCATGGGCGTCATGGCACACGTGATGTTTTTAGGTTGTTACCCATTTCAGGCCCGTACAGAGGCGGCGCTGACAAAGGAGATCTGCCGCGGGTATCGTCCGCGGGAAGAGGGTGCTGGTGGGCTGCGATGTCCACCACTGCTACTGGACTTTATCAGTCAGCTTCTCCTTTACGACCCACACCGTCGAATGAGCGCCAAAGACGCTCTCAAGCACCCATGGATCAAGGAAGGCTTAGAAGCCAACCGGCGGACATCCCTCTACCCGTCACAGGCACCCTCGGCGACAGCGATGAAGCCATCTGCGCGGTGGCGAGCGGCGGTACTTGCAGTCATGGGCGTGCAGCGGCTGCTCTACTTGCAGAAAATTCAGCGGCTGGTGCGGCTCGGTTATGACGGCTTTCCGATTTTGCGTGACTACCGCTACCTCGTAACCGGTAAGTATGTACCTGCGAGCACCTCTGTAGAGTGTAGCCACATGTTTCACGCTCGACCGATGGCGCTGCTCGAGCTGATCTCCATGATAGATACGTGCCCGTTCCTGAAACATGTAGATCTTAGCTGGAATAACATTCACAGCTTATCTGTAATCCAGTCGCTGCTCAAGGTGGTGACACGACACCCTTCATTGCAATCTATTGACCTCTCTCACAATCCCATCCCGGCCGTGGCAGGGCGTTCCATCGTGCGACTGATCCGCAACCCGCTTTCACAGGTGACATGCATCAACGTCGGCGACACCGGAATCAGTGCCGACACCATTGGGCAGATCAACTCCTTTTTAAAGGAGAAGCTAACCCCTGCCGCGCTGTCGTACAGCGTCTCCACCGGAGACATGCAAAGCCGACTCACTCAGGGTAGCGGTGATGACGCGCTCATGACGTCATCGCTCACTATGGTGAGCTCCTTGCAGCAAAAGCGTAGCATCGGTAGTGGGCCACCCAAGCAGCCCGCGAAGAAAGAATCGCGCGGCGTGCGGCTACCCCCGATTTCACGTCCACCAGTGGCTAGGCGCCATGGGAAGATGCCTTAGACCATGCGAGAGTAGAACGTGCGAGGACAAGGAGGGTGAACGCCTTCGCATACGGGCATGCCGAATATTTCTGTCGTCCTCTTATGCTTGTTCACTTTTCTTTAGGTATGTCGCTCTTCTTTTTCCTCCTCTCACTCCCCAACACATGTCCTCATGCACGGTGTGACAGAGTGGCTCCCTTGATTTGTTGCTCCTGCCTATGTGTTTATATGGACGCATCTCGATGCCTCTTGTCTGCGCATCCTGTTACAATGCCCGATGAAGCGCGCGTCGGTTTCCATACGCGTTACCACATTGTCTGCACATTCCGTTGTACTTTCTCGTTTCCTTGTTCTCTTTGAGGGGATGGTGCGCAGCGCCGAGGGCCTCTTTTTTGTTCTTCTTAGCGCCTCTCGTATTTTCCGTGCAGAAGTGTGCGTCATCGCTGTTCTGACCCTCTCTCGCTTCCATCTCCCCTCCCTCATTCACCCCTGATGTTACCCAGCACGGCGATGACTGTGATGTGACATGCGTGCCCGTTGTTTTTCTACTTCTTTGCTCTTGCCTGTCGATCGCCTCTTTCTATCCGCTTCTCTCTCGGTATCTCTCGTGCCCGTCTCTGTTTCGCCTAGCGGCCGCCGCACCGACGCCATGACACCCCCTTCCGTCCTCCTCGTTTTTCTTTTCTGCTTCGTGTGAAACGTGTACCTCATTTCAGCTTCTGCGTTCCTGCCTACTTCTTTTCTGCTGCCCTTGGTAGGACGACGAGAGACGGGACCCCGCCCCTTTCTTGTTTGCGCGAGGTCGCAGAAGAGGGAAGGTGAAGAGTGCAGGAAAGGGGGAGGGGAGAGCACAGGGGGACAAGACGACTCTCGCCGTCGCAATAATCTCATCATGTAGATGACGGGCGAGTAATATTGGCTTCATGAGCTGCTGCAGTGTGTTGGCCTTTTTTTTTCTCCTCCCTCCTTTTCGTTGCCACTCTGTCCTCTGGTGAAGTTACTCATACACAACAAGTCGTGCTTCATGTGAAACGCTCAACGAAACGCGTTCCGGACGCTTCTATCGAGTAACGAACCACAACAGCGCACATCTGACGATTCCGCTGCCTGTGTGCCGCCGCTTGGTTCTCTATGGCAGCACCACGACACCGTGGCGCTCTTGGTGCTTCCAGACGTGTGCTGCGGATGCGCACCACTGGACTGCGGATCAGTTTTCAGATTCACTGTCGTGACCTCACCTACCAAGGCGAGCGCGTCACTAGCGAAATGCCTCCCTCTCTTTGCCTGTCCTGCATCAGCCGCCACTGCAGCTCTAGTGCCGAGTCCCAACTGGTTTCCTTCCAGACGTTACTCACTCTTCTTTCCTTTCATCGCCTCCACCAATCTTTTGCCTTTGAACATCACTTGTATTGCTCTTCTTGTCCCTCCCGTCATCTTCCACGCGTGACCGCTGTACGCCCCAACCTCGGTTTCTCCCCATCGATACTGGTGTATCTCGCTGTCCGGTATGCGACGCAAAAGAAGCGAATGCCATATTGGAGTCACCGTGTGTGCGTGCACTAAACATCCGTTGCTGCAAGGTATGGAATGGGTCAGGCGTTCATGGAGGATCAAGGAAACTCACTGGTGGTGTGGGGGAGCACTGGGAGACGGCTCCAGTTCTCCATGCAGGATTTGAAGATGCCCGCGAGCCTTCGCGACACTCCGCACTTTCACTTTTACGAGAAGCAGTGGGACGCCGTGGCGAGCTTCTGGTTTAACCGTGTTTTGAAGGAGTCGGCCCTCCAGCACCTTTCGGTGGAGGCCATCGTGGAGCTCATTCGTCAAGACATCTCCAAGCGCTGGGAACGGCGTCGAGAAGAGCAGAGCATCTACAAGAAGCGGAAGAGACTGTTGCAGCGTAGTGGCCCAGCAGGAACTCCCTCGGCATCTGTGCTGCTAACAAACGTGACGACACTCGACGGCTACCAGGCGGCTACGGAGATGGAGCAGAGGGATTTGGTAACGGCCTTGGTAGAGCGAGTCGAGGACGTCGCAAACGACAAGGTAGAATCCTGGCAGGTGCTCGTCGACGACGCATCGGAACAACGGCCCGCCAAGGCTGCGCGTGTAGAAGGTACCGCGGCAACGTCGGGAGAGCACCCTGAAAACGACGCTGACGGTGCCAGCGACTTTGACGACCGCGTTGCCGTCGTCTTGAAGCTATCCAGTAAGGAAAAGGCCGCTACCACGATTGCCCACCTCCACGGTAGCAGGTTCGACGACCGCCGAGTATTGTGCCGGTTCTGGAGCGAGTAGTGATTTCTGCGACTCTCTCAGCCTGCGCCGTTTGCGTGCGTGAAGATGTGCAGGGAAGCGTATGGGCCCACAACCCAAGTGTTTGGCGCGCAGGTGCGCTGCCTGGCTCAGTCAGGAGCTCAATAACGGCAAGACCGCCTTCTCTCCCGCGTTGTCCATCTCGCCTTTGCAGCTACCGCTTCTTCTTCCTTCCACCCTCCCTCCTTGTTGCTAGTCGGAACGACGGTAGCGGACAACAAAAGTAGGGGTTTGGTCGTTTCAGCGGTTGGCGTGCCACGAATGCATGCAGGCGTGCATTCTTCTGCTTACCGTCTCGACACTGCTACGCGTCGCGGTGCTTTCAAGCGTGATCTTTGGTCGCCCGTGCATGACAGCTCGCCTTGGGGCCAGTTCTACGTTGTTATCCTGGTCATTCTTCGCAGCCACGGCGCTCACCGCAATCATTGCACCGCCGTCAGGTCCTTCGCCGCGCGACCATCGTCCACTGGGCTCGTTGCATGTCCTCTCGTTCTCTCACACTCATCGTCGGCCTTCTCTCCTCTTCAAATATTCCCGGTGCCACTACGGGCGGGCTCCGTGATGTATCGTTCAAGCCTCTTTGAGCGAGTACACACAGCAGCGAAGGGACTTGCCCGTCAGCAGTGCAGCTGTTTCACCGGACTCCTGATCTCTTTTTTGTGTAACCAGCCATTATCATTGGTGTTTCTCTCTATTGCTGCCTCTTCCTCCCCCCCCTCTTTCTAACCGTCGATCCAGCGGCGGATGCGGCGCTGGACGGCAAGCGCCGCACCGGCGGCGGTCCAGAGGCAGTCGTGCCTTTTGGCGTTGCGCTGCGCCACCACGGGGGTGCAGCACAGTTACAAGCCCGGCTGCTTCGTATTGGCACTGCGCTCCCTCTTCGTGACGCTTACACCGACGTCTCTGAAGAGGCGGATTGCGATTCGCATGCAAACCGGGATGGAGCGCACTGAGGAACTGGAGAGGGAACTGCAGTGGCTCCAGAAGCACGGGTCGCCGCTGCAAGTGATGGGGCTTCCGAACCACGCGGAACTAGCCGAAGTCCGTGCTCGGTACCGAAGTTTGGTCCTGGAAACCCACCCCGACACGGCAAAGAACACTACAGGTGAGAGCGAGTACGCCATTTTGCAGACAGCGTACAAGATGTGCGTCAATCCAGCCAGCCTCTGGCATCAAAATGGCGCCTCACCAGCGCTGCACCGTCAGCTGCTACGAGTATCCAAGAAGAAGTTACGTCGGATAGATCGCGTGCACGTCTTTGCTACATTCTCTTATGCCGTGATGCTTGCCATTGGTGTATTCTTCTCTACCGTGGTCGTGAGCAACGGACTTGAGGCAGCGCTGAAGTTCTTCGACCCGGAGTTCTACCACTTCATGGTTCAGCAGGAGAAGGAGGAAGACCGCAAGCGCGCAGCGGGGGAGGTGGTAGACACGGACCCGAAACGACTCGCACCAACAGCGGTACGCCGACTGCTCTTCCCCGGCCAATTTATTCACGAAGGCGATGAGAGTGAGGCGCGTCGTGGCGAGTGATTCAGTGTGTTCGAATGAAGTTGTGAGGGATGTCGGGAGACGCATCATGCTCTCCTGGCGTGCCGTCGCGCCATCTCTGCTTGCTCATCGTCTCATAACCCGGCAGGGAGCCCGCCGCGCCTGCACAGACGTTCGGTGATTCCTCGCCGACGACCTCGTACTCAAGCGCAGCCACACATTGATGTGACAATGACAAACAGTTGAATAAAGTTAAAGTCCATACGAGGGGTCGTGCATGTGGACATGCTCGTGCTTACCGCACCGCAGGGTCTCTCATGCAGGTCTTGTGAGAGATGGAAACTTGTATCTTTTTTGACTACGGCGCGCTTATGTGAGCGCCTGCGGTTTTACGGTGTCACTGTCACCGCACAGGGACCTCGCCAAGAGTACACCCGTCACCGTACTCCACCTGTGTCTAATGCGATTAGGCTTTCATGCCCTCGCTATCTGTCCCCTCTTTGTCACTACTAACCTTCTCCCATGCGTCACTCTCCGCTTCGTGGCTTGCCTGTGTTTTCGAGGTCGTCTCCGAATTTGGCGGTTGACACGGCCCAGCGGCTCCACAACATCACACCCCTGGTTCTCCGCCTTTTCCTTCTCCTTGGCCCTTCGTCAGCAACCAACTGTGGCCCTTTTTCTTTATCTCGCTTGTCACTCGGGTGGTACGTCAGCTCTTCTCCCAAGAGTGACTCACGGGAATTCGTTTCTGGACAAGATAAGGACACAAGGTGCGTTGCTGACCTTCTGCGAGGGACAACATCCCCTTTCGCACCTTCGCTGAAGCCGCAGCTCCCCGGCACATATACGACTGGGGAGCTGAAGTGTAACTCACACATGTATTTTGTGTCGCCAGTACCGTCACACGCTCCTCTATCACAGAGCGAAGAAGCAATTACGCGAGGCTCCGTCATGCAAGGGAATCTGCATACAAAGGCTGCTGCTGCGGCATCGGTCGCCTCAGTACCGGCTGGCTCACACGACGCGAGCTGCGCAAATCTTAGTGACTACCTCAACGAGGACAGTGTCGTTGGTGACCTGGAGACGTACGACGTTGGGGAGTACCACCTTACCACCTGCCCTATATGCTTGGAGCACTTCACCTTAGACAACCCTGCCATTCTCCTCAAGTGCGAGCATGGGTTTCACCTGCAGTGCTTGGAGTCGTGGCGACAGCGGTCTTCGATGTGCCCAATGTGCTTTGCGCCTGTGGTTGGCGACCAAGGACGTCTGATGAGCAGCTGCGATGTCCGTACACGCCGTCGCATGCAACGAAAGCCGCCCGCAGCCCCTCACCGCGCAGCGGAGCGGAACGCGCTCATTACACCTACCGCCTCTCAGCGGATACCGCAGTCTAACTGCGAGGTGGAGCACGCATCTGAGCAGGATGAGGAAATCGAGGTGATTGAGGTAACATCCGGAAAGGGCAGCGTGCACTGGGTGTGGTCGTGGTTGCGTAAGTGCTGTGCCTTCTAGCACCACTCTTTTATCCATCTCGTCTTCATCACCTGTGGCTTTGTGGTTGTCATGGTACGCGAGATGACGGGAGAAGCGAGCGCAGGGTAAACGAGGCAATCTCCTATGGCATGCCTGTGTAGCTAAGCCGCTATTTTTTGTTTTTGTTTGTCCCCTTTCCTTTCTTTTTGATGCATGCGTTCTCTCTTTTGATTGACACCAGGAATGAACATGGATATGGTTGTCGCTGTTGTCGCTGCACCCTTCTGTTTTTCGCATATTGAGCATTTTCTCCTTAGTTTGCTGAGCTGAGCAGCAACGGCTACCTGCACGCATGTGCAGTGCCGCCTATGCATATGCTTGTGTCTGAGATGTTCGATTTCCACGTGTTGCTGGCTCTTGTCAGCGTGCGCGCTGTGCTTTTCAGTTTTCTTGCACCCCCTTTTCCAGGATCATCTCTCACTTTCTTCTGTCCTTTGTTCTCCGTCTTGGCATGCGCATCTCGAACACGAGTGCGATCGGTGAAGGTGTGTGTGTGTGGGGGGGGAGGGGAGGCCCTTGCAGGGTCATTTGCTGCCTCGATCTCTCTTTGTCGGCCTTTTCTTTGGCTTCACCTCACAGCTACGCCTTTCTCCAGCCCCCGCTCCGCTTGAGACAGACAAGGAGGCATGAGCACCGCTGCTCCAACAATCTCACCCAAATCCAGGTGGCTGTCATACACGAATGTGGGTCTGCGCGTGGCTGCTACGAGTCGAACTCTTCGGCTTTGTAGTGCTCTCCTTTCCAAAGTGCCACGGCTATTGTTTTGTCTCATCGCTGTTTGGCTGATTTGCTTTCTCGTGCTGTCGGCCCCACACCCACGCAGTGTTTCGTTTCTCCGTTGTGGCCGTTTCGGTAGCCCTCACTGTTGCATGGCTCTTCTCCTTTTCTTTTAAACTGTTTCTGAATCTGCAACGACTTCCTTTGACCGCCAAAATGTATGTCTTCTAACGACAGCGAGTGCACTTCAACATCGCCGTACGCGCGTGTGCTTTTTGCTACGTGCACCCACGGATGCCTTGTTCTCCTTCAGGAGGCTCGGTGGACCAACGCTCCGATACGGGCGGCGTGTTGGCACGCACCGGTATTGGAAGAAGGCAGTAGGAAGTGCCACATACCGCTGTCTTTTCCCATTTCAAGATACAGTTTGCTTAGAAAACACGGTGGATTGACTGACCGCTTGGGGACCGAGCGCTACAGAGGAAAACGCAGCGATCCGGTGCCTTGCTCGTTTGCTATTGTGTGCCCATCTTAGTCTGCTTCTCTCCTCCTACCCCTTCCTCTTCCCCATTCTTCTTTCCGATGCGCAGCGTCTCCCTGTGATCACACGGCATCTACCAAACCAACATATTCACTGCATAGAATTAACAAGAGTATCCATTCCGTGCCCCACACTGCTCTGAGCAACAGCTTTGCCTCCTCGCTCCCGACCGCCGCACCGTTGCCGCCAAATAGCGAGGGTTTCTCTCTCTCTCTCTCTCTCTTTAGCCTTTTCACCGCGTTGTTGTTCTCGCTCTCTCCTCTTCCCCCACTCCCACACGTCGTCGGCTGCGTCTCTTCACCTTTTCATCACAGCAGTGAGTGTTTTCGTTTTTAATGTGGACACGTTCTTGACCGTGACGAGGTGGTCTGTGAACGTAGAGGTGGCGGAGTATCGTTGTTGGTTTTGGCCTTTCTCTTCATCGCAGAATGGCTCACCGTCCCGAGGACTCGAAATATGCACTCTTCTTTACATGCGTCCTGAGCCACCTCCCCATGGTCGCCGTTGTGGCCTTTCTCGTGCGACGCGATTTACGCTTTGAGGGAGTGGTTGGGGCATACTCCGTTACCGTCTCGTTAATGTACCATACGTGCGAGTGCTTTGAGACGAGCCTTTTCATGTCCCAAGGGCGCTGGCACCGACTGGACAACATTGGCGCAATCGTATCTGTCGGGTGCTCTTGCATCCAACTAGCCTGCTTCGAAAACCGTATCCTTCTAGAGTACCTGCAGTACATCATCCTGTTCATTGTCATTATCTTGCAGGAGGCCGCTCCTTGGGACGTCCGCTACACTATTGTACCCATAGCCGTATGTATTGCTCTACCAATAGTGTCGCATCTCCTGAATCCCCGCCGTCGCCAAGGGTTTGTCCTACCGCGCGTCCTCAATGGTCTAGTGGCGCTAGTTCTCGGTGGCGTATTTTTTGCCATGGGGCTTGATGAATCGAACGACCCCGTCCGGATTTACCACGGATTCTTTCACATTTGCATTACGATCACGATTTTCTTTTTCTTTTACGCCCTGCGCCCTTCAGCGGAGCGGAAGCGGAGATCATTGCACTTGCCAAGCTGCGATGACGCGGTTGCCGTCATGGTGAACCTTTGAAGTACCCGACCCGCACCAGCGGCTGGCGATAATGACGCAGGAAATGCTTGGTGAAAGGCTGGCCGTTGTGTCGCGCACTTGAGGGTAGTGCCGCTGTCTGAGCACCTTAGTGAATACAGTCGTCTTGATCGGCTTTCAACACGCAGATAAGGCTCCTAGAGGTGACACACATAGGCACACTCTCCAACAAGCAAACGAAAACAACGTATCATGACGCGGAAGTTTCCCTTGGAGAGAAAGACCACCTCTGCTCTCCCATGATTTGCTACTGTTGGCTGTTCTTGCCACACTACCGTATACGCCGGCGTTCTTCCCCTCCTCGCCCACGTACCGTTCTCCGCACTGTCTTCTCCTGGCCATGCAGTAAAGCAAACCAAGGAAACGTAGGTTGTGCTCAAGGTGGCAAGTACGTAATATGGCAGTGTGTGCATCGGCGTTGGCGAGGGCGCTACCGTCAGCTCGACTTCTATACAGGGAACAGGCCATGCCGCGATAGTTTGAAATCAAACTTCTTTCCTCCTCCTCTCCTCCTCTCCTCCTCTCTCTGCTCCTCCCCTTTCCCGTGCTGGAATCTCTTAGTCTCGAACAGCGCGCTGTTTCGCTGCCGCTGATGCTTTGCGTTTCCCGCTGCATGGACACAGTCGCACAAGGGTAGTCACGCAGCCACGTACGCGCTAATCAGCACTCGCCCATATTCTTTACGCCAAACATCTTTGATTCCTTTCCGTTTTTCCCTGCCCCCATCGTGGGCGCGCGTGCAATGTGGGCGGGCGAGAATTCAGGGATCCTCTTCATCACGACTGTGCTCAGTCATGTGGCGTTGCTTCCAACGATCCACTTTTTTTACAGGCGCAAATACATCTTCGAGTTGTGCTGTGCGAGCTTCGGCTTCCTCGCATCCTTCATGTACCACACAACGGAGAGCTTCGGTACGTCTATCTTCCTTACTGAGGTAGCGTGGCACCGCCTCGACAACGTTGGCGTCATCTCGATACTGGGAATCTGGTACGTGTATCTGTGCTGCTTTCAGAACCCCTATGTGGACATAAGCTGCAAGTGTTTCTGCATCTTTTTCACCCTTGTGGTGCAGCAGAAAAACCCATGGGACGTGCGGTTCACCGTATCACCAATTCTGTTCTTCACTCTATTTCCCGTCGTGAAGCACTGCCTCTTCGAGCAACGCCTCCCCCTGTTTAGTGCCCGGCATCTGGGCTGTGGTGTCTTTCTTTTCTTTTTTGCTGCTATCTTTTTCTTCCTCGGGCTTAACAAGCACGCGGACCGGTACCGCATGTACCACGGCGCATGGCATTTTTTCGGAGGCCTGTCCTCCTTCTTTTTGTGGGAAATGGTCAAGACTCCTGGATGCACAGGCAGCTACGGCATCCAGCGTCGCGACTGCCCCCTGCGTGGGGACACCATGGTGTAGCGTGGTGTAATGCACCCTTTTTCTATTAACCCTTTTTTCCCTCTCCCTGCTTGTGCTATCGAAACCACTCTGGCTCTGCCTCAGCGTTTGTGCTGTGGTGGGGGACATGTTGTGGTCTTAACCGGAGAAGAGTGTAATACAACCACTGTACTCTCCTTGTATGCTGTGATACTCTCCGTTTTTAGCTTTCTATATTCTACTCAAGCAGTGGCTGCTGCTGTTGGCACCCTCACGTATGACCTCGTACCTGGGTGCACATTCTTGTGTACTTGATCGTTACCCCTAGTACCGAACCTTTTCTTGGCAACCCTAGCGGCTCCGTTTGGAAGCCATCCATCTTCTCAGAAGCACCGGCTGTCCAGTGAAAGCGGAAGAGAGATGGAGACCGCACGCTCGATACCAGGCACAGCAGAATTTCAGCTTCCCGACGCAAACATACCCACCGGTACATGTGCTCGTCTTCCTCACTCCTCCCTCCCTCCGCTTCACCGACGGCGCGCGCATCTCCCTCATTTACACTTTGCTCACCGCCCGCTTTCTCTGCTCTCCCGTGCGCTCGTCTGCCTTTACTCAAAACACAGCACTAGCTAGCTGGAAGCTCGGCCGCTCCAGTGTATTCGCGGCGATAGCGACAGCAAAACGCCGAACAACAAATACAAAAACAACAAGCTATAAAGAAAAGAATATCCTCCTGCTTTTTTCCTACTGCAATAGGGGCGATGCCAGCACGAAGTCATGTCTGTTTTCTGCTTTGCGTGTTTGCCATCGCCGCCTCGGCACTGACGGTCAGGGCTTCGCTTCTCATCGAAGTTCCTCCTGAGCAAACTTTTTTGCTGCAGCGCCGTCACATGGGGTCGAGAGACGAGGATGCACTTCGTGCTATTACTCGCGGCCTGCCGTCGTCCTCGACTCCAAATGCGTCGCTCGACCACTTGAAGTCACTCTCTTCCAAGGAGCTGAACAAGATGATAAGAGATCGTGACAGTGACTGCCACGGCTGCGTCGAGCGCCGTGATTTAGTGCAGCGTGCGTATGAGGTACAACAGCTTCCGACCATGGACGAGCGCGTTGCGTGGCAGCTAACCGTGTCTGACCGAAGGCTCATTACAATGCCGACACGTCTCGAAAACCTCGCATTTGTCACGGGCGCCCTTTCCAACACCAACTGCAACATCTTCAACAAGACCATCTATTGCAACGCACGCGAAATATGATCCCGGTGCAGAACGAAGCCATTTCTCACCGTTCTTCTCTAAACCAGAGGTTACCCTGAGGTCTGCAACACAGGTTTGATTCATATTCGTGCACGGCACTATGCCGTGGTCCACCCTCCATAACCTCTGCTGTCTATTGGCCCTTCATGTCTTCCTGGTGTTTCCGCGCCTTTTCCGCGACCTTCGTATCACTTGTCGCTCTACGCCTGCCATGCTTCGTGGTCTTTTGCTTCTCTTCTCAGCGCGTGTGCGTGCTGGACTCTTCTGCACTACCTGTCGGGTGCTGCTGCCGAGTTGTGCAGCATTTTTTTTTTTTCTTGGGCTTTCCTCGTTCTTTCCCCACTTCCCCGACCGTCACCGCCTTTTCCCAGCCGCGCGAGGGGCTTTCATTTCTATTCCTCATCGTTGGCTCGTTTTCACCGGTGCTTGTGGTCTCCGAGTGTTGCTTCAGGGACGGTAAATGGCCTCAAAGCGAAACGCGAAGGTGATCTGCCGTCAGTAGTGCTAGTACTACCTCTTCGTCCAATTCGCCCGGCTCGTGATGAATCATGGATGTGCTCTATCGGTTTTGGTCCCAGTAGGAAGGAAGCTGACGGGCTGCATGCTACTTGTAGCTTGTTCTCGAACCGTTGTTTCCGCAATTGCTCATTCCCAAACGGCAGCTTCCCATAGCAGAAGGTCAAGTGGTAGTCACCTCTACCAAGCGCCAGGGGGCTTGCCTAGGAGGACCATTCCTTTTCCTGGTGACGCGCCCTCCTTAGTGGCGCCGTCGGCGTCTCTCGTTCTTTGACTTCCCTCTGACATGACTCGTCTATTTCCCTTGCTCCCCGTATCGCCCTTGGCGTCTCACTCTACTTCACTCGCTGTAAAGCAATTCATAATCAATCCCTCCTTCTTTTACTGTCTTCCGTCCCACCTGTGTCCCTTGCTGCGCCACGTAAGGTCCCTACCTCACTTCTCGCTTTGCCTTCCGCGCACCTTTGTGCCTCCGCCATCCCTTCTGCAGCGAATCTGCGGTGCACATCCCAGTCCTTCTTTGTGTGTGTTTCTTCTTTCCGGCGTTCACGGAAGCCATGGATCGCGCAGCAACCTCCGACGCGCGGGCGCGCAGCAGCCTCTCCAAGGCGCAGGAGCACTTGAAGAACAATGATGTAAAGGAAGCCATCGACGCCCTCTCGTCGCATCTGCGCTTTAACCAAGTTACTCCTATCGGGTTTGAGTGTCTCGAGCTGCTGGCCGACCTCTGCCTTACCCAGGAGAAGCTGGAACCGGTTAAACTGATCGAGGTGCTCCGGCGCTGCCGCAGCGGTCTCCGCGGCTCGCAGCACATGGAGGAGAGCGTGCAGCGCATTGTTGACTCCGTCATGATCCGCATTCGACAGATGTGTGCAAAGGCGAAGGAGCGGGCAGAGGCGATGCAGGTCAACGCCACTGAAGGCGACCGGATGCTCGCTGCCTTGAACGGCATCTCTCTCGCCGCGCTCGCCGAGAAGCGCCACATTATTCCCTGCCACGCCGCCCTGCGCCGCCTCATTCGCCACTTCTGCGGCAACAACACCATTGGTTTTGCCAAAAAGTTGACGTTTATTTACAACAAGACGGTCCGCCAGTTCCTGTACATGTGCAAGGAGTTCAACGCGCCTGCGTGTGTGCTGGACATTTCCAGTGCTGTGTCACGCGCTGTGTCGCACATGGCGCTAGACCACCTGCACGACCACGACGACGCGGCGTCGCGAAACGCTGTACAGGAGTTGCTGAAGGAGCGTGCTGCCTTCTTGACGTCCACGTCGGCGGTGACCGAGACAGTGGAGACGCTGTGCTGCCTGCTCAACGACATCTGCAGCCTGCGCCAGTACGGTGGCGCCTTTGACGTTCTCTCGTGCTTGAAGCGCGTGTGCGACAAGGTGCAGCGCAACGAGGAGTTTGTCGATGTGGTGTCAGGGGCCTACGAAACGATGAGCGACATCTTCTGGACGTGCTCCGTGTACAACTACCATGCTTACTGCCTTTCCGTGGCCGCGTCGATGAAGCGACAAGAGAAGCGCGGCCCCCTCGCCGCTCGCGCCGTCCTTGCCTCACTGTGCGTGGCCGATGGCGACATGGAGCTGGATCCGTTTGGCCGCTACCGTGAGAAGAATGCCCGCATCGACGAGCTGTTTGAGTCGCCGATCACGACCAAAACCAGCCTTATCGCGAACCTCAAGACCAAGGGCGTGCACACGCTGGCCTCCCCGGACATCGTAAAGATCGCGGCCAACCTCGAAGACCCCAACTTCTCCGACTTCACGGGACTGCACAAGAGCGTAACGGCGCTCACGGCAGCCAACAGCGACCTCGCCCGCTATGGGAACGAGCTCCACAAGATGATCCTGCGCTACCAGCTGGAGGTTCTCTCCGGTACCTGCAACTACGTCGAGGTGCTTTCTCTCGCGGCGTACAACGGCAACCTGACGGCGGCGGAGTACGTTAACAACATTGAGCCCGTCATCCTCGGCGATGATTCCGTTTCCGTCGACATCGACACGCGCACCAACACACTGTCGTTTCGCGACTCGTCGAAGGCAAAGATGTTGAGCTACTTTAACAAGATCGTCGCGAACGTGGACACTGTCCCCGCATCCTCGCTAGCGACGACATCTGGCCGCTACTCGGACTTCACCCACGTTGCCGCATCCTCATCGAAGAGGGAGGTGATGCCGCTGGCAGCGGATCTCGACGCGGCACGTGCGCGTAGCACCAGCATCTACGCGCTGCAAAAGGCCTGCATGAACTCCAAGGCGGAGCGTATCGAGGAGGCAAAGAAGAGCGAGGATAAGAAGCGGGAGCGGGCCGTGGCGGAGCGCCGCGAGCAAGAGGAGGCAAAGAAGGAGGAGACGCAAAAGGCATACATCCGCAAGCTGTACGCCGAGTACAACGAACGCCAGCGGCAGGAACGCGGAAAGGAGGTGCTCCGCAAGCTGCGCATCAAGTACCCCGGCTTCAAGGTCGACGAGTCTATTGTTTACCGCAGTGCTGCAGGGTTCGAGGATGAGCTCACCCGCCTGCTCGCGGCCTTCAAGCGCCGCGGCGTCGACAACGACCGCAAGGAGATCCTCCAGGCAAACCTGTACGAGCGTGCTCTCCGCGCGCTGGAGATTCCAAAGCGCAAGGACTACGAGGCACAGAACGCAGAGCGCACCCGCGCCGAGCGTGCCGCCGCCCGTGAGAACTACCTTGCTGAGCACCGCCGCGAGTACGACCGCCGTCAGAACGAGAAGGCGGTCCTTTCTAAGTTCCTTCACGACGCCGACGAGTTTGAGCGAACGTGGCGCAAGCGTGCCAACATCGATAAGCCGTCGAAGCGCGACGAGCAGCAACGTCTCCTGGAGGAGGAGATGCGCCGTCTCGGGGGCGAATGAGGCACACCCTGGGCGGCGGGAAGGCCAAAAGGAGGCAGAAGAGCGGGCCGTCGTTAGACTGGGTGACGGAATCGGTCTTGCAGCGACTACGGCAAAGGAGTGCCGATCTCCGTTCTCACACGCGGCTCACCACCGTTGTGCCACTTCTTTTTGTTTTCTTGCGACCACTTCTCAGAGTAGTGCTGACTGTTTCCATTCTTTCAAATCTTTTCGGATCCGGATCGCTCTTGCCTGTTTTGCGCCCCCGTGCGCACTCTCCCTGCTGCCGATACGGCTGGTAAGCGGGCGTAGCTGGCACAGATTCGTCGTCTGTTCGTGAAGGCGCTAGTTGTTTGGCGGTGCTGAATGCTTGCATGCGTCAAGCGTCGCTCTCTGTTATTCAAGTTGGCATGCTGCTGGGCGCAAGTGCATGGCTCTGAATACGAGTGTGATGCTCTCTTTTTTTTGTAATTAAGTCTTTCTCCGGGGGTTGGTGATGTCACGGCTGATCGGTTGTTTTCTGTGTTTTATTTGCATCGGTGTATCGTTGCCTTCGTCCGTGTGGCTGCGTGGAGCAGCCATCAATTATCCCTCTCTCCTTCGCAACTCACACTAACGTTCTCCCTGTTGTTGTTGTCGCTGTTTTTTCTTTCCTCTCCGGTGAGGTCCGCCGTAGGAGACATAAGGAACTAATTGACCCCTTAACCTTGACAAGATGACTGAAACCTAATGAAACGCAAACAATGTTAGAGGTCTCGCATAGGGTGCGAGAGAAGGGAGCGCGAAAGACCACTGCAACTCATCCGCGGTACGTGATATAGTGAAAGTCTACGCAGTGGCTTGCATTCACCGCCACGTTCTTTACTGACGAGCGATCGCGGGAGCCCCAGTACACCACCCCCACAACGCTGGCCGCTGTGGTGACCAGATAGCGCACGCCGAGACGCGTCGATGCTCGAGTGATCTACTCTATCAGGCACGGCTCCGCTTTAAGACTACTCTCTCTGAGCACTTGGGAGCGGCGCAGCAACGGACACAGAGCCCGCGCTGCTGTGCGCCCATTTGATTCTCCGTGTCATAGAGAGAAGAATCATTGGCTGTGCGGCTACCGGGAATCATACGAACAAAAAACTGTTGCTTCTTTCCAGTTTCACCAGCTTCCGTACACCCTCACTCCCCATTTTCTTTACACAGGGCATCACACCTTTGAACCGATCCAGGTGGGTCGACTCACCTCAAGACTAACGTTGTCTTAGAGGCTTTCACTTGCTGAAGAGGACTGGCAAAGCAGCTGAAACAGATCCGCAAAGCTACTCGCCCCCATGCGTTGGGGTAAATTCCTGCCCCACGTCGTCATGCATGCCATCGTGAAGCTGAACCTGCCGGTGGCCGCAGTTCTGTCCAGATGGAAGGTGTATACAAAGCAAATCATATGTGAAACCTCGGCGACAACACTTCTGAGAGATCTGTGAGGGGAACTTGTGACTCACATGGTTAGGCCATCCCTTCCCTGCTACAATGACAAAGCAAAAACCATGCAGTCGACAACGTGGTGACTCATGGGCTGAGCTCCGCCGCTACAAGCAAAACGGTCCTGCTACCGCGAGCCCTGTTGTCACGGCATTCCTGACGCCCTAGCGGACGTCAAGGCGCTGCACTTCGAGCAAGGCATCGCCACACAGGTACACGCTGATGCGCTTGTGCTTATGCAGCTTTAGGCGCTGGCTAACCGTAAGGCACACGGTATTTGTCGCAACGAAACGCTAACTCAGATGCCGACGACACGCACATATTCACATCGATTGCTTTAGAAATGCCACACTTCAGCTCCTTAGTCGACCTGAAGGAATGGACAAGCTGATAATATCAGAGTTGCAAAAGGGGGTCCATTAACATGGAAGAGCTCGCGAGAGGGCGCTCACATCCTAGACCGCGCTCTTTTGACACGTCCGCAACGCAGGCGCTCTCTGGATTCGATCTCCGCAAGCACCCTACTCACCTAGCATGAGATGCGTGTTCGCAGCTTCGGGGTCTTTCCCCACTCTCGGCAGCCGCCTATGCTGCGAGAGATCGTATCGCGACAGCGCGATGCTCACAACATGGACGCCCTCGAGAGGCGTCGTGCACTCGACTCCGTCGCGTCGACAAACTGCCGACCGCTGAACGGCCTTTGCACCGCGTTTTAGACGCGCCAAAACGCCAAGAGATCTGCGCTGCGTCTACTGCAGTCTCGCCCTGCGACGCCGCTTTGAAGGATGTGGCGTCGGTGCGTGTGCGCTGCCGGCAGCAATTAGAAGAGAGAACCTGTAAGACAGCGCTGTCAAAGAGACCCCTCGCTACTTTCCTCAGCGCCGCCACTCACGTGGCCGCTTAATCTGGAAAAGGTGCTCGGCTTGCTCACGCACCGAACGACTCGCCCAAGCTAGCCGAATGAGTTAGGACTGGAAAGATCCATAGCCCACAAGACAAAGAGGAGCCCCTCGCTTCTCTCCTTGCTCTTCTTTCGAAAGCTTAACGGCGTTCCTCTCTTACACCATCTGCGCGTTCCCCCTGCTCTGTCTCCCACGCCACAAGCCCGTGAAGCAGTTGAGCTGGAGGTGCACCTGCTCCACTCATGCGAGCTGGGCTGACCGTTTTCTGCTTACCAAAAAGCCGCCGAGAAGTTCTGCATCCTCACTTCTTTTTCGCTTTTTTTTGTGCTGAGGAAGTATCGTTTTCACTGCTTGCCTTCCTTTTTGCCTGGATTCACTCGACTCGCTGCGCTGTGGCCTGCTTGGCAGGGGGCTCGTTCGGATAGCCCACACAGACATCCGCGCACGTGGACCCCCTCCTCTTCTCCTTTTCACCCCCGCCCCGTATCGTACTTTCTCAGTCTCTGGCATACATTTCGTCTTTCTGTGGGCTTGGCCTTCTATGCGCGCACATACACTGGCGCCCGTGCCCGTGTTCTCATGCATTTTCGTTTTGTCCTGCAAACAAACGCCAGACAACGACAGAGGGGAACGTGGCATTCACGTGTCATACGGCTGCTTGACCGCATCTCTTCAACGCATATCGGAGCCCTGCGACTTCTCCTCTGCGTTGCTCGCACTTTGCCACGTTCCCTTTGTTTCCTCGCACACCTTTTTTTCCTTTGGTTTTGGCGGGTGGCTCGTGGGCTGCCACCGTCGACCCCACAGCCCGCAACTGACGCAGCTGGGGAGCGCCTCAGCGGCGTGTTGCGTATTCTCATGCAAGCATCGACCTGCCATGCCGCCACCGCAGTTCGTGTGCTGCAGAAGCGAGTGGCGCCACCGCAGAAGCCGTTTCCATTTCAGGTGCACCACAAGCCAACTATGGACTCAACCGCAGCACATGTAGACGCGCACGCTGCACTTCACATGCCGCTCGTCCTCTCTCTTTCTGGCTGCCTGTGGTTCACCGGGCAATTACTCACGGCCACAGCAGAGCAGGTTGCAAGTGGGCGCCTGCGCTGCTCGCCACATCGGTCTTACCCGCAGCGTTACAGTGGCCTTGGCCCTCCCGCGTACTCGGTGAGACTGGAGTGATGTTAGCGGAGGCCTGCCTCCGTCTTGACTTGAACGGGTGGCGTGACTAGGGTGTTGCAAGCACCAGCTGCACCTCTCTTTCACTGCTGAGGTCCCCATTGACTCTTTGAACTGTAGCGTGTCCCCTGAAGAAGAGCACTCTGTGCACACCAGACTGCGATAGATTGCTGAGACCGGTACTTCGAGCACACACGGCTGCACTGGTGCTGCAGAACTCAGCGCCCTTTTTGGAGGCACGCTACCCTCGGCCGACAGTGAACAGCGGCGAGCGTTGCGTGTGTAAGCACCACGGCTGCGAAGCAGAGGATGTGGAGCTTGGAGTGCAGCTGGACTCGGGCCGGCGATTTGAAACTTGCGCGCGTGGTATGCAGCGTTACGGTGGTGAAGACTCCCACATGCAAAGACAGAACTGAGGAAACATAGGTTCCCTCGGGTGCTGTTCTCTCCCCGCCGAGCTGTGGTCGGGGTGTGCTCGTACGGGTGTAGGTGTGTGTGTACGGGTTAGGGCTTTTCTCTCCACTGATTCGTCGCACAGCGACACCCTCTCCACCTGGACGGGTGCGTGACGGTGTACTACTGTACTGGTGTACGGGTGTGCTACTGTACTGGTTAGGGTTAGGGTTAGGGTTAGGGTTTATATCTCCACTGATTCCTTGCACAGCGACACCCTCTCCACCTGGACGGGTGCGTGACGGTGTACTACTGTACTGGTGTACGGGTGTGCTACTGTACTGGTTAGGGTTAGGGTTAGGGTTAGGGTTAGGGTTAGGGTTAGGGTTAGGGTTAGGGTTAGGGTTTATATCTCCACTGATTCCTTGCACAGCGACACCCTCTCCACCTGGACGGGTGCGTGACGGTGTACTACTGTACTGGTGTACGGGTGTGCTACTGTACTGGTTAGGGTTAGGGTTAGGGTTAGGGTTAGGGTTAGGGTTAGGGTTAGGGTTAGGGTTAGGGTTAGGGTTAGGGTTAGGGTTAGGGTTAGGGTTAGGGTTAGGGTTAGGGTTAGGGTTAGGGTTAGGGTTAGGGTTAGGGTTAGGGTTAGGGTTAGGGTTAGGGTTAGGGTTAGGGTTAGGGTTAGGGTTAGGGTTAGGGTTAGGGTTAGGGTTAGGGTTAGGGTTAGGGTTAGGGTTAGGGTTAGGGTTAGGGTTAGGGTTAGGGTTAGGGTTAGGGTTAGGGTTAGGGTTAGGGTTAGGGTTAGGGTTACGGTTAGGGTTAGGGTTAGGGTTAGGGTTAGGGTTAGGGTTAGGGTTAGGGTTAGGGTTAGGGTTAGGGTTAGGGTTAGGGTTAGGGTTAGGGTTAGGGTTAGGGTTAGGGTTAGGGTTAGGGTTAGGGTTAGGGTTAGGGTTAGGGTTAGGGTTAGGGTTAGGGTTAGGGTTAGGGTTAGGGTTAGGGTTAGGGTTAGGGTTAGGGTTTATATCTCCACTGATTCCTTGCACAGCGACACCCTCTCCACCTGGACGGGTGCGTGACGGTGTACTACTGTACTGGTGTACGGGTGTGCTACTGTACTGGTTAGGGTTAGGGTTAGGGTTAGGGTTAGGGTTAGGGTTAGGGTTTATATCTCCACTGATTCCTTGCACAGCGACACCCTCTCCACCTGGACGGGTGCGTGACGGTGTACTAGTGTACTGGTGTACGGGTGTGCTACTGTACTGGTTAGGTTAGGGTTAGGGTTAGGGTTAGGGTTAGGGTTAGGGTTTATATCTCCACTGATTCCTTGCACAGCGACACCCTCTCCACCTGGACGGGTGCGTGACGGTGTACTACTGTACTGGTGTACGGGTGTGCTACTGTACTGGTTAGGGTTAGGGTTAGGGTTAGGGTTAGGGTTAGGGTTAGGGTTAGGGTTTATATCTCCACTGATTCCTTGCACAGCGACACCCTCTCCACCTGGACGGGTGCGTGACGGTGTACTACTGTACTGGTGTACGGGTGTGCTACTGTACTGGTTAGGGTTAGGGTTAGGGTTAGGGTTAGGGTTAGGGTTAGGGTTAGGGTTTATATCTCCACTGATTCCTTGCACAGCGACACCCTCTCCACCTGGACGGGTGCGTGACGGTGTACTACTGTACTGGTGTACGGGTGTGCTACTGTACTGGTTAGGGTTAGGGTTAGGGTTAGGGTTAGGGTTAGGGTTAGGGTTAGGGTTTATATCTCCACTGATTCCTTGCACAGCGACACCCTCTCCACCTGGACGGGTGCGTGACGGTGTACTACTGTACTGGTGTACGGGTGTGCTACTGTACTGGTTAGGGTTAGGGTTAGGGTTAGGGTTAGGGTTAGGGTTAGGGTTAGGGTTCACATATCCTAACCCTAACCCTAACCCTAACCCTAACCCTAACCCTAACCAGTACAGTAGCACACCCGTACACCAGTACAGTAGTACACCGTCACGCACCCGTCCAGGTGGAGAGGGTGTCGCTGTGCAAGGAATCAGTGGAGATATAAACCCTAAACCTAACCCTAACCCTAACCCTAACCATTACACTAGCACACCCGTACACCAGTACACTAGTACACCGTCACGCACCCGTCCAGGTGGAGAGGGTGTCGCTGTGCAAGGAATCAATGGAGATATAAACCCTAACCCTAACCCTAACCCTAACCCTAACCCTAACCCTAACCCTAACCCTAACCCTAACCCTAACCCTAACCCTAACCCTAACACTAACACTCCCGCTCACCCTTACAGTAATGCACCGTCACGCACCCGTCCAGGTGGAGAGGGTGTCGCTGTGCAAGGAATCAGTGGAGATATAAACCCTAACCCTAACCCTAACCCTAACCCTAACCCTAACCCTAACCCTAACCCTAACCAGTACAGTAGCACACCCGTACACCAGTACAGTAGTACACCGTCACGCACCCGTCCAGGTGGAGAGGGTGTCGCTGTGCAAGGAATCAGTGGAGATATAAACCCTAACCCTAACCCTAACCCTAACCCTAACCCTAACCCTAACCCTAACCAGTACAGTAGCACACCCGTACACCAGTACAGTAGTACACCGTCACGCACCCGTCCAGGTGGAGAGGGTGTCGCTGTGCAAGGAATCAGTGGAGATATAAACCCTAACCCTAACCCTAACCCTAACCCTAACCCTAACCCTAACCCTAACCCTAACCAGTACAGTAGCACACCCGTACACCAGTACAGTAGTACACCGTCACGCACACGTCCAGGTGGAGAGGGTGTCGCTGTGCAAGGAATCAGTGGAGATCTTAACCCTAACCCTAACCCTAACCCTAACCCTAACCCTAACCCTAACCAGTACAGTAGCACACCCGTACACCAGTACAGTAGTACACCGTCACGCACCCGTTCAGGTGGAGAGGGTGTCGCTGTGCAAGGAATCAGTGGAGATATAAACCCTAACCCTAACCCTAACCCTAACCCTAACCCTAACCCTAACCCTAACCCTAACCAGTACAGTAGCACACCCGTACACCAGTACAGTAGTACACCGTCACGCACCCGTCCAGGTGGAGAGGGTGTCGCTGTGCAAGGAATCAGTGGAGATATAAACCCTAACCCTAACCCTAACCCTAACCCTAACCCTAACCAGTACAGTAGCACTACCCCTACACCCTAACCCTAACCCTAACCCTAACCCTAACCCTAACCCTAACCCTAACCCTAACCCTAACCCTAACCCTAACCCTAACCCTAACCCTAACCCTAACCAGTACAGTAGCACACCCGTACACCAGTACAGTAGTACACCGTCACGCACCCGTCCAGGTGGAGAGGGTGTCGCTGTGCAAGGAATCAGTGGAGATATAAACCCTAACCCTAACCCTAACCCTAACCCTAACCCTAACCCTAACCAGTACAGTAGCACACCCGTACACCAGTACAGTAGTACACCGTCACGCACCCGTCCAGGTGGAGAGGGTGTCGCTGTGCAAGGAATCAGTGGAGATATAAACCCTAACCCTAACCCTAACCCTAACCCTAACCCTAACCAGTACAGTAGCACACCCGTACACCAGTACAGTAGTACACCGTCACGCACCCGTCCAGGTGGAGAGGGTGTCGCTGTGCAAGGAATCAGTGGAGATATAAACCCTAACCCTAACCCTAACCCTAACCCTAACCCTAACCCTAACCCTAACCCTAACCCTAACCCTAACCCTAACCCTAACCCTAACCCTAACCCTAACCCTAACCCTAACCCTAACCCTAACCCTAACCCTAACCCTAACCCTAACCCTAACCCTAACCCTAACCCTAACCCTAACCCTAACCCTAACCCTAACCCTAACCCTAACCCTAACCCTAACCCTAACCCTAACCCTAACCCTAACCCTAACCCTAACCCTAACCCTAACCAGTACAGTAGCACACCCGTACACCAGTACAGTAGTACACCGTCACGCACCCGTCCAGGTGGAGAGGGTGTCGCTGTGCAAGGAATCAGTGGAGATATAAACCCTAACCCTAACCCTAACCCTAACCCTAACCCTAACCCTAACCCTAACCCTAACCCTAACCAGTACAGTAGCACACCCGTACACCAGTACAGTAGTACACCGTCACGCACCCGTCCAGGTGGAGAGGGTGTCGCTGTGCAAGGAATCAGTGGAGATATAAACCCTAACCCTAACCCTAACCCTAACCATTACAGTAGCACACCCGTACACCATTACAGTAGTACACCGTCACGCACCCGTCCAGGTGGAGAGGGTGTCGCTGTGCAAGGAATCAGTGGAGATATAAACCCTAACCCTAACCCTAACCCTAACCCTAACCCTAACCCTAACCCTAACCCTAACCCTAACCAGTACAGTAGCACACCCGTACACCAGTACAGTAGTACACCGTCACGCACCCGTCCAGGTGGAGAGGGTGTCGCTGTGCAAGGAATCAGTGGAGATATAAACCCTAACCCTAACCCTAACCCTAACCCTAACCCTAACCCTAACCCTAACCAGTACAGTAGCACACCCGTACACCAGTACAGTAGTACACCGTCACGCACCCGTCCAGGTGGAGAGGGTGTCGCTGTGCAAGGAATCAGTGGAGATATAAACCCTAACCCTAACCCTAACCCTAACCCTAACCCTAACCCTAACCAGTACAGTAGCACACCCGTACACCAGTACAGTAGTACACCGTCACGCACCCGTCCAGGTGGAGAGGGTGTCGCTGTGCAAGGAATCAGTGGAGATATAAACCCTAACCCTAACCCTAACCCTAACCCTAACCCTAACCCTAACCCTAACCCTAACCCTAACCCTAACCCTAACCCTAACCCTAACCCTAACCCTAACCCTAACAGTAGCGCACACGTACACCCTAACAGTAGTACACCGTCACGCACACGTGNAGATGGAGAGGGTGTCGCTGGGCTAGGAGTAAATGGAGATATAAACCCTAACCCTAACCCTAACCCTAACCCTAACCCTAACCCTAACCCTAACCCTAACAGTAGCACACCCGTACACCCTTACAGTAATACACAGTCACGCACCCGTCCAGATGGAGAGGGTGTCGCTGTGCTAGGAATCAATGGAGATATAAACCCTAACCCTAACCCTAACCCTAACCCTAACCCTAACCCTAACCCTAACCCTAACCCTAACCCTAACCCTAACCCTAACCCTAACCCTAACCCTAACCCTAACCCTAACCCTAACCCTAACCCTAACCCTAACCCTAACCCTAACCCTAACCCTAACCCTAACCCTAACCCTAACCCTAACCCTAACCCTAACCCTAACCCTAACCCTAACCCTAACCCTAACCCTAACCCTAACCCTAACCCTAACCCTAACCCTAACCCTAACCCTAACCCTAACCCTAACCCTAACCCTAACCCTAACCCTAACCCTAACCCTAACCCTAACCCTAACCCTAACCCTAACCCTAACCCTAACCCTAACCCTAACCCTAACCCTAACCCTAACCCTAACCCTAACCCTAACCCTAACCCTAACCCTAACCCTAACCCTAACCCTAACCCTAACCCTAACCCTAACCCTAACCCTAACCCTAACCCTAACCCTAACCCTAACCCTAACCCTAACCCTAACCCTAACCCTAACCCTAACCCTAACCCTAACCCTAACCCTAACCCTAACCCTAACCCTAACCCTAACCCTAACCCTAACCCTAACCCTAACCCTAACC